>NW_022145834.1:854800-882374 GCF_002938485.1 Sitophilus oryzae
GTAGAGGGCGCCACCTACATGGTTTTAACTGTTTTGAAGAGTAATAACTTTTCGTTCGTACCTGTATAAAACTATTGAGTGGAAAAATATACATTTACGTGATTTTTTACGTAAAAAATGTCTCTTGGTAAAAATCGCTACGAGCAACCGTTAACAAGATATTTTGAATGGAAATAGGCAATACATGCCATTATTGACAAAAAATAAACAAGTTGAGTAGATAGTTATTTGACTGAAATGATAAATTTGGAAATCTTTTATTTTTCTAAATTAATCATAAATTTTTCTTCGAAAAAATGATGATAAAACAGTTTATGTTGAACTTTTGACACAAAAATATTTCAAATTTATGATTTCAGTCTGATAACTATTTAGTCAACATGTTTAATTTATGTCTGATGCATAAATATTTCGAATATTGGAATAATCCAATATTATTCTGAACTATTAATCCCAATACGAAAAAGAATGGTGAAAACCGAATGTGCATAGATATGTTTGTAAATCTTGTATTGAGAGAGACAGAGATAGATTAGTCCATCTAGTAAGATAAATAGAAAATAAATAATAGGTAGTTAGGGCAATACAATATCGGCATATAGCAGTTAAGTAGGTCGGAATTATGAACTGGACACTTATCCTTACTTTTAATTGTGACAGGTATTAAAGTACGCCTCAGCTCAGGGTCAATGCTTCAGGGATTATTTGGTGAGTCTGTGATTTATTATATATTTGTTTTCCTGACAATATAATACTTTAAAACATTTTAATTATCCTGTCACGAGTTATGGTTTTGTTAGTTGTTTAGATTGTTTATTATTTTATTAAGAAAGTAAACAAAAAAAAATCTTACAGTTAAATTATAACTATCACTTAAAAAAATGTATCATTTCTAACTTTCAAGAAATCTTGCAAGATTTCTTGAAAGTTAGAAATGATACATTTTTTTAAGTGATAATTAGGTCTTGCGCAAGTTATGCCGGGTTTATACAACATTTACATAGTCGTAATCACAATCATAGTCATAATTATAAAAGTTAAACTATCCACTTCTTATAAACCTGTTGACATCTACCATGAACTTAGCCTTTAATTATGTTACCCAACTTCACTGATATAAAAATTATGATTACGAAAATGTTCTATAAACGCACATTAAAATTGCGTGATGATTATGACGATGCTTAAGACTATGATTACGATTACGATTTATGCAAATGTTGTATAAACCCGGCATTAATATTGACCAGTATTCATTTATTTTCTATCATAGCCAGTGTTTTAGAGTTGGGAATGAAATAAAATAAAGTCGAGGCAACAAACCGTATATTGGTAATCGGTTTTATACACAAAATTATATTGGTATAATGGTATAAAAAAAAACTAACGATAGTTGTGAACTAATGATGGGTTCGTGGATCACGCTAGTTGCGCCATTCGGTACTACTTTTCATGCACGAAATTGCTCCGCGAACAAAAAGTAGTATCAAATAGCTCAAATAGTACACTCTAGCATGACCTTTCCGTACACCCTGTGTTCAAACTTTCCAACCAATCTTCCATAATAAATAAAATAAATACCATAAAAAATAAAAGTAACAAACGGGTAACCAAAATAGAACATAATAAACTAACAAGAGTAACAAGAATTAAAAACTAGAAATAAAAAATGAACGCACAAGGTTAGGTACGAAATAATAACCCAAAACCCATGAATCGAACTTAACCTTACTTATTCTTATTCAGCTTTTATTTGGTAATGGCTCCTGTTTCGTCAAATGGGTGAGTTGACGTAGTTCGTTTGCGGTCCGTTAAGATTTTTTTTACTAAAATTAGCATCGTTATTGTTCATTTTTCGCTACTACATTTTGTACACGATTTATTACCTTTTTGATAGAATGTAAAATTTTTCAAGAAAAGAAATTTCAAGAGTCTTGCAAGACAAGACAAGACCTTGAAAATTTCTTGTCTTGAATTTCAAGACACGACAAGAAATTGAGAGAGATTTTCAAGACAAGAATTCTTGTCTTGTGCAACACTAGTTAGCATCAACAGCAGATGATTAAAACTACAGTTGTTTAAAATGTAAGGCCTTGGAGGTTTTGCTTTCTTTGCATTTTTAGCTTCATCTTACGTGTTTTTTTTGTAAGAAAATTGTGCTTGAACGTTGAGAGACAACCACTTTAATAAAGTAAGGAAAAATAATGTGTGATAAAATGTAAAAAGTCGATGGTTGCGGATTTTACAAGAAAAATGGTAAAAATAATATTTTACTAGTTAAAATTTTTAGATTTGTTTGTATGAGTACCTACATACATACAGAGTCCGGCAATAGTGCGTCGGGCATCTGTAGCTCCTAGAATAAAAAAAAAATTGGGAATTTTGTTTTAAGTGCAAACCTAAAGTACTAGGATGCATTTCAGGAAAATATCTTAAATTCTATAGGGTGGCTCAAAAAAAGAGTGAGTGGATCAGTATATGATTTTTTTAAATGAAATACCCTGTATATTATTGCATTTTTGGCTTCCTTTCAGACCACTTTACATAATCTTAAGGTATGGGTAAATTTATTTCGATAGTTTCAGAAATATTAATAAATAAATAAAAAATATATATTTTTCAGCCTTTCTTAAAAATATTACTAAAAATCATCTTCCTGGATCAACTTACGTACAGCATCGCCACAAAGGTATATAGACTTGATTTTGTTTTTTAGATTCCTATTTCGGATATTTTCAAACAACCAGACTTTTTTCAAGATTTGCGATACTGTTGTTCTACGATCACAAAACAGATAACATTGTGATCTAAATTACTATCGAATGCGAGTTAGTGTAGGGCATTTACCCCTAAACTAACCTTCTAAGTATTTTCGGGGACATTTATCGGGGACCTCCTGGCAGAATAATAGCGTCCCAAATAATTATAATAGCGTCCGGCAAAGGAGACCAACCCTTTCCGAAATATATAGGCTCTCTTCTATACCCTTTCTACGGTTGACGGATTTGCCTTTTTTGTTCTGGGTTTGATTAAAGAACAGCAGAGAAAGGAATAGAAATTATTGGTATGATCCAGTTAGTTGTTCTACGGATATAGGAATAGATAGTAGTTTAGACTAATATATTTTTTTTAAATTATACTTCTCCGAGTTTTACATCCGAGTCTTATCTGATAGTCAAGCAGCATTAAAAGCGATCAACTCAGTATCAATCAATTCAATGTTGATCAAAGAATGCATACAGAAGCTGAACAAATTAGGCAAAGAAAACAAAGTCTTCCTACTCTGAGTGCCAGCTCCCTTAGGAATAGAAGGTAATTGGAAAGAAAATGATCTAGCTAGAAAAGGAGCGAACACTCCACTAACTGGACCAGAACTGGTCTGCTTCCCAAGTGGAAACCAACTAAAAGCGGAACTCCGAGCGAATTTGGAAGACTCCATTCCTAACGTGGAATGGGAATCCTGCAACGGTCTAAGGCACTCGCTACTACCGCTGCAACGGTCTAAGGCATTAAGATCAAATAAAGAAGAAAAATCAAATATCTTGCTTGATTTAAGTAAGAACAATCTTTAACGGAGTATTTCAAAACATTGTCTGCTAAATGAACACCTCAGTAGATTGAGTAAGTAAGTAGTAAGTGAGTAAGTAAGTAGATTGAAAGCTAAGACTAATGCAGATTCTGTGGAAAAAATTGGAAAATACCAGAACATCTCATCACTCATCACTGAGTGTGCCGAGATGACAACTATCGTGCCATAAACTTTGGTACCACTGCTATTGGAGATAAAACTATCCTCTGTAAAACCGTTCCAGATACTGGTTTTTGTCAAAGTCCTGGAACTGTATGATGAGTTGTAACTCAAGAAAGGTGGGCACAATAGATCTGTAAGGTTGCGATTGTAACCCACCTTCTATTTATTATGCACTCTACATTCTACAACCATCCGCCAACATGAAGGCTTTCATCATAATTGTTGCGTTGTTCAAATCTAGTTTGTGTCCTGTGTATGAATGCTGACAAATCTTGTTGCTCGTTTTTAAATAATCTTTATGTTCTTTAATTTGAATATTTCTTGAATATATTATTTAATCACGCCTTATGTGTTTCAGAAACCGCATCACCAATCGACTAAAAAATCGAAAGGGCGACGTAATCGCGGCCGGAACGTTTGTTGATCGCGTTCGGCGGCGTTCAAGATTGTAGCGAGGACAGTCCAGTATGGCGCTATCGAGTTATTTTTATTTCGAAAGCTCGATCATTACATACTTTAAATAATTGAAATTGAATTTAATTATTTGAATAAATTTAGAGAGAACTTTATACTAATATATAAAATCCTTAAGTGACTCACTGATTAATCACGATCCAAACCACTCAACGTAAGAAGCTCAATTTTGGCATACAGGTTGATTCTAGGGTGTAGAGGTGCGATAAGAAGGGATTTTTCGAAATTCCAGTTCTAAGGGGGTGAAACCACCCATCAAATATTACAATATTTTTTATTTAAAAAACGGTCAAGTTTCCGAATAAACGCTTAAACACGTATATTTTATTTTGTCTTTTTACATATTTTAAGATTTTTTTAAAAATGCATACAGGGTGTTTCGAAAAATCTGGTCATTGATTAATTACGATCCTGCTTAAAGCGCTTGATGTAAAAAGCTGGTTTTTGGAAAACGGTTGAGTTTAGGGTGTAGAGGTTCGATAAGAAGGCATTTTTCGAAACTCGAATTGTAAGGGGGTGAAATCACCCCTCAAATATTAGAATATTTTTTATTTAAAAACCGGTGAGTTCTTCGAAAAAACTCTTAAACACGTATATTTTATTTTGTTGTTTTACATATTTATAATATGACCATTAAGTAATCACGATTCTTCTTAAACTGCTTTGACGTTTAAAGCTGATTTTTGGCAAACGGATTGACTATGGGGTGTAGAAGTTCGATAAGGAGGGGTTTCTCGAATCTCAAATTCCAAGAGGGTGAAAACGTCCCTCAAATATTACAATATTTGTTATTTAAAAAACGGTTAGTCTTTCGGAACAACGCTTGGACACGCATAATTTATTTTGTTTTTTACATATTTTGAAATTTTTTAACAAATCATACAGGGTGTTCCAAAAAGTTGGGTAATTGATTAACCACGATTCTGCTTAAACTGCTTGACGTAAAAAGCTTATTTTTGGCAAACAGATTTTTCGAAAGTCAAATTCCAACGAGATGAAACTACCTCTCAAATATTACCAAGTTATATAGTAATATCGTCATATTGTTGTTTCTCATGCTGACATGAATGTGAGAAAATTTTATCCAGTTTGTATGTTAATGGAAATTCTTGCTTCGCTTTATCATCACCATTACAAATGATTAATCGAACGAAGTCGCGGGTACACGTTAGTTTACTATAAGAGGCTTTAAAGAAAAGCGTATTACAATATTTTGAAGGGATGCGACGCATCACCCGCATCAAGTATGTATTCTATTAGTGTAGGTCGCCTTCTATAAAATTAGCAGAAGTTCTACCGAAAAGTAGTGGAACAGAAAACTACAAATTAATGTCCGGAGCAAAGGACGACGTACAGGACCGTTACGGCCAAAAAATATCGGCGCTCTTCCTCTATTTCCACGCTTGACGGACACACTACCAGCCCTTTTTCGTCCCTTTCCGCTGCTTAGATTAAACAACGCAGGAATGCAAATTCCCTTGGCGCTTTCTGGCCACTCGTAATTAGTGACGAGTCCGATCTAATGAGTGGGCACGGGCCAGCCGCTCGGCGCAATTTGCATCTTCTCTGCCTCCGCTGCTGCAAGATGGAAATTCTTCCGTAATTTCTATTTTAAAATCAACGAACGCATTCGGACTATGCAGTCGGCCCGCCGAGATGAAAATATAATACCTACACGTTACGTTTCAGAAGAGAAAGAACAAACGAATGGGAGGAGGGGGTGAAACGAGGGGGAAGCGCCGGCCGATACGGGTTTGTCGTGTATGTGACGTACGTGTGCTTAAAGCCCTGTTCACAAATATGTCAGTGACGGCTCGGATCCATTCCGTCAAACAGGCTCAGCTACGTTAAAAACATAAATATTGTTGACTTTAGTTTTTTTAATCACACCTAATGGCACCTACTCCAGTATCCTTCGGGCACCAGTATCCTACACTATCGAAAAATGCGTACAACTTATCTTAGATAGGAACCATCAAAAACAAGAAATAGCCATCTTATGCGATAGTGAAGCAGGGTACCAGCCCACCAAGGGATAGAAGGCAATGGAAAAGCAAACTATCTAGCTAGAAAAGATGCATTAACACTCCATTAACTGAATCAGAGCTGTTTCGCTTACCAAGTGGAAACCAACTTAAAGCGGAATTCAAGAACCTGGAAGATTCCATCCGTAACCTGGAATGGTAATCCTCCAACGGTCTAAGACACTCGAAGAGGACTTAATTACGACCGAGAAAAATCAAAGATTTTCCTTGATTGAAGTAAAAACAATCTTCGGATTATCAGCAGGACACTGTCTCCTCAATAAACACATAAGTAGATTAAAGCTAAGAAACAACAAAGAATATAGACTCTGTAAGGAAAATGGGGAAACACCAGAACACCTCACCACTGAGTGCACTAAGTTGGCAACTATTCGTGCTATGAACTTTGGTACGACTGATATCGGAGATGGAGAACTAACCTGTGAAATCGTCAAGATATTGGCTTTTGTTAAAGCCCTGGACTGTATGATGAGTAATAACTCAAAAAAGGGTGACACAATAGATCTATAAGGTATACTTCGGTTAATTTAAATATTTCAATCTACCAAAATTTCGACAAGGTTGAATTTTGGTAGAGACTTTTAGATAGCCATTATAAAGAGGAAGAAAAAAGTCCCCATCGATACTACGTCTGCTAAAAAAGTTATTCAAGTCAAATGTCAAAATAATTTTTTAACACAACGTCGTCGAACTACAAAAACAACTTCATGTTCCGATATCATCTTTGACATTGAATTTATGAGAGTTCCAGCAACCAAACGATTTCTCGACAAGCTGATCACTGAAATATCCTCATAGTCTATGAATGTCCTCATAGTTGAAACAGCAATAGAACAATTCAATGCAGTAAATACTATTATGTTTGGCAAAGATGTTGATTTGCTAATACTACTCACTCCACGAACTCCAATTAATAATAATAAGATTATCTACTTTTTGAAACCTGAAAAAGCTCAACAGCGAATTATCGCTAAACTATATTTTATTTGCGATAACTGACTCTGATATTATATATATCAGCAATTTTCAGAAGAGGTAAAGCAGCTGTATTAATATTATTTGAAAAAAAAATTTGATTGATATTGGTAGAGTATTTAAAGAAATTGATCCTTCTCCTCAATCGATAATCACAGCAGGAATTCGCTTTCCCCTTGCTGTTTACGGAGCACCCAAAAAAGTCAATTGCATAGACAAGTACAAATATATATCTTCTGTAAAAAATACACGGAACAATAAACAACTACAGCTCTACTGTCTTACTTCGACATCAGCCTCAGCCCAGCAATACTTGTATCGAGTTTACTATCAGGTTTTAATGTGGCTAGGTAATCAATTGAACCCAGAAGACTGGGTTAAAGTCGAATTCGAAAATAATGAATCAAACTAAAACATCAAGAGAAATCAATAACTAGAATCAAATAATTAGAAGATTGTCCCATAAAGCTTCGTCAATAACGTTAGAGGAATAGGAATTATGGCATCTTAATTCCCATTAATAACTAAAAACACCAAAAAGACCCTTGTTCGATCTTTGGTGTTCTCCATATTCCTATACGGGTCTGAGTCAAGAACCGTCAAGAGCGCTGATAGACACCGTATAGATGCATTTGAGATGTGGTGCTGGAGGAGAATGCTCAGTATCCTTTAGACAGCTCGAAGAACGAACCAGTCAGTTCCCAATGAACTCGGCACCACAGATCGATTATCCACCATCTGCCATAGATGCATCCTGCAATACTTCGGTCATATCACTTGATGACAAATTCATAGTACAAGGCAAAGTAGAAGGCCGAGGACCCAGATGTCACGATGCCATAATGTCACGCCATAATAAAATATAGCCATAATGAATAAAAACATAGCCATAATGTCACGATTCTTCAGACATAAAAAGACGACGAAGAATTCCCGTTAATAATGTTCCAAGAAATTTATGACTCTATTTATGGTTAGCGTAACCAATACGAGATAAACTTAAATTATTTAGTAAGAAATATTTTTTTTTAAACTGACTGAGACTTTTTGACGGAACGTAACTGAAAAGTGACAGACATATGTGGGAACGGACCTTTACACGATGCTTTGTGGACAAGAAATCATATATTTACGGTCTTGATAAAAGGAAAGTCCAACACACAACAATGTCCATCCAGAGTTCGTTTAAAAACTATCCGAACACAATATGCCTTTTGTTCTTAACGTACAAATGAAAATTTCACATAGCTGACAAAGCTAAAAATCAAGCTGCATTAATATCAAAACGGCAAAACCTGAATACATTTTTTCTCTAGAAACGCTAGATACGAAATTTGAAAAAGTTACATGGTCGAAAATTTATGTTTAATTTATTCATATCGATTTAAATACAGTGTTACATGTAAAAGAAACATTTTCAGGGATTTGATATTTTTTATGTTTCATTACATGTTACAATTACGTCACTGTCTGACCCTGACTAACCCTTAATAAAAATTATTAACACTATTAATTTGTATTCTAATGGAACAAGTATAATTAGAAGCTATTATTTAATTGTAAAATAAAAAACAAACCGGCAAAAGCTTTTGAATCGTAAATAATTTCTATATTTTTAAGCCAGGTTTATTTTTTGAAAAAATCTTGGATATTTTGTCACTGAAACAGAAATCTAACGAAAAAAAAAGTTATTTGATTGTGATTGTCACTCACAACTTCTACAATGTCAATTTATAATGTATCTAAACTTCTTTTACAGAAAAGGTATCATATCCAAGTATATTATGCAGAGATAACAGACGTTAATTAGGCACAAACATTTTCAAAAATTTTAAATAATTAAGTTGCATTTGTATCCTAATTCTATAGTCTTAAATTAACTTTTTTATGTAGACTCATAATATAAATTTATTTTTTTATATTTATACATACCTATACGTCCTCAAGTAGCATTTGGACGTTATCTAACGTCGGGTATACGTCGCGTTCAATAAACTCAACGTCGGGTACCAACGACCCCTATTTGCACCTAAATGGGGAATACAGATTCGGGTCGTCTCGACGTTGCGTCGGTATCTGACCTAATAGGGAATGTAATTCTACCAATTACCAACGTCATATTACGTTGGATTTCAATTACTTAAAATTCGTCGCTATGCACTTACGTTACATTTGGTTTTAAATTCGCTACCAAGAATACATAATGGATTCATAATCACTCCTCGAATATAACTATAAGTGCTTACCTAATTTCATATTATGATAATTCTGATCATTAATCCAGACATCAGTTTTGTCAACGGAAGTCACTTTTTTGATATATTTGATTAAAATATTCCGGAAAACAACGGATGCCTTCAAAATTAGGTAGATTTATGAAATAAAAATATCTATAAAAAAGTAACTCGCAAAATATTTTTTTAATTTTCTAGCTGGTTTAATCATAAAACTGAACTGTGGTTCCCCCCAAACTCAACCTTATCAATATTATTCTACTAGAAATCGAAATGTGAATATAAATTTTAAAAACCAAAAACGATTTTAAAATGGCTGACAATCGGATACTTGGTAAGAATGGCGGATTTCTGTGTCCGACTTAATATGAACTAACAATATACCAATTCCGACCGGGTCGTCTCACACGACCGAAGTCATCAAACCGGACGACCGGCAATCGTATTATTACGTATATAATTCCAACGTACGCCACGTAAAATTTGCGATCGCCCGGCATACCTAGGAGCATCCGTCGTCGTGTCGGCCACAGAGCATATCATTTTTCGTATTCCTGGTAAACGATTCCCGACGTTGTCTATTATCGGTATGATAGGTCAATTGTTTGTTGTCAAAAATGTTTGACTGTTGACGGTCCAACGGTTTTTGTAAGCGTAACCTCACTTTGCGTATCACTGATTTGTGGATTTGTGCAATTATATTTTAGTTTTGTTTTCTCCTTAAAAATGGGCAGCCACTTTTTAAGATAGTATATATACAAAATTTAAAAGAATTGGAACTAGTATTTCACACGTGGGAGGAGGATGGGGTCTGCTGGTTTCCTAAGCTAAAAAAGAAATTAAGATGCACCAGTGTAATGCAGCATCTCTTCCGGATTATTACCCATTAAGTTTTTACCACTACTTGAACGAGGAGAATACCTTCTTAATACCACAAACATAAGTATTGTACGTATACTGTTCTGGCTGATGTGCAGTCTCTTCTGCATTCGTGAGTGGAGGCAAGACATCACTACTACTATTGTTATTTTGCAAAAGCCTCGACATCTTTCTGTAAAATGTAGATGAATGTCTAAATGCCTTTTTAGTGTTTTTTTTTTTCAAAGGAATAATGAAAATGTGAAGAAGACCTTAATCTGAACTTGTAAAGCAATATATGGCAATGGCTATTTTATATGCTGTATTTTGTGTAGGTAATATCCTGTAAAATATTAGGTTAAGTTGTAATATAATAATTATTTTAAAAGTTTCTGAGCAATAGATTTTACTTGCGCATGCAGCTAACTGTAATTCTTTTTTATATGAAAAGTAACCTAATTTTGTCTAATTAAATGCACGTTAAGGTAGTAATTTTAGTAAGACAAATGCCTTAAGTTTTTGAACGTGGACTTTATTAATTAAAGCTTATTACTAATATTTTAAACAGAGAATTACTATTTTTTCTTCAAAAAATTTTAAGCAGTATATTTAACTACTTTACTTTAAATCTGGAGAAATTGATTTTAGGTTTTCAGAGCTTTGACATGATACATGTATGCTAAAACTAATAGTTTTAAAATGTCTCTTGTGTATTTGGTCGATTTCGGTCTCCTTGAAATATTATTTAACTTTAATCCAAGTCAACAAAAATTAAAGTCATTAACTTGTCAAAATGTTAAATAAGTACTCATTGATTTCTCAGGAAGAAATACAAAAAAGTTTCTTTAACATGGGTGGTTTAGTTTTAAAGTTACACGGTGTTAAAACTTTTAAAAAATATGCCTTTTGTAATTATCTCAAATACCATTATTTTTTGGGGAATTTCTTGTAGGTAGCACTATACATCATTATTCATTATCATATAAATTTTTATAAAATCTAGTAATAAATTACATTAAATAAATAACTTAATTGTGATTAATAAAATTGCATTTATTTCATCGAGGAGATTGAAATAGACAAAATATTAAGAGACAACTTTTTAATCGGCATTACATGGCCTGCACACTTTTGCTAATAAAAAAAGGCAGTGGCGCACATATTTTTTTGGAAAAAAATTTCCGTGGTAACCCATTTGCACGTCCCTGGTGAATCTGTAAACTTTATCTTCCTTTAGCATTAAAATATGTCGCACTCACAGTAACTTTTACCCTCAAAATTTCATTTGAATCGCTAAAAGCACTTGGAAGAAAATTTTCATATATCGAAAAAAATAAAACTTTAACGTACACAAAGCAGAATCGGAACCATATTGATTAGTAGTGGGAACTATCGAATGAATACTATCGAAACATTCGATAGTTGCAATTCATTCGTCGAAAACTATTCGAATAAAAATTATCGAATAGATGCGTCATCTGCCTTGAAATATTGTATTCTAGTAATTCGGCAGCAAAAACCATTCATTTATACAATTCATTCATTTATCAAATTCATTTATTCGTCAGGATCGATTTTAATAAAATATAAACTGGATTTTAGTTGTCGTCCGGCGACGTAGGTTTCTTTCCTAGAAACCCGACAGCGGTCGGTGGCAATGCTATGAAAGAAGCCGGCATCTTTGATTTTTTGCGGAGTCAAATAAAGATAAGGACACATTATTTTTTTATTGAGGTGCTAGTATTTACACAGAAAATATATTATGAAGGGTGCTGTTGCCATATGTTCGTATTAGTTGGTATTAGCAAAGAATATTATTCTTAAGCATTAGTTAGTTAGGGATAGTATGTCTATATGTTTTGCATTTTTTTATTAATATTCTGTTGTTACACTGCAATAATACTTTTTATTTTGGATGTAGTAAATATTTTTAAGCAAAGTCTGGTTTAATAAATAATAGTAACAGTAATAATTTGTTATACCTATTAACAACAAAATTTACAATCATTTAATAATATAAACATTTTTTTAAGTAGTAGCAAAATATAAACAACAAATAGAAGTCAAAAGTATTTATATTAGATCCTATTTAAAAATAATATAGTCTCTAAATGGCAACGTTGGTTTATTAAATAATAATAATTACAGAACTAATTTGTTATATTAACAACAAATTTTAAAATCATGAAATATAAACATTTATTAATTTTCTAAGCATGCAGTGTAATGGAAGAAAAATATAAATAAAAAATTAGAAATCGAAATTATTTATATTACTTTTTATTACTTTATATTACTATTTAAAAATAATATTTACTTTTGCTGGCATTTACTTTAAAAAATAAATGAAATATTTCTTCGCAAAAAACTACATGTAAGAGAATTAGCATAAACAAAATACAAACATTGTTAACTTTTTTTTAAATTGGCACGTGTAAAACTTTCAATTTAATTTTCTCACCCCAAAAGTTGAGTTCGATAACCATTTACTTAACCACATTACTTAAATATGATTATTAAGTTCAACTAATTCATATTATTAAAACATCTAAAATACAAATATGTATTTTTAAAATTAATTGTAAGTTCATCTCATCTCTCTTAAAAATTGCTACTTCTCAAAATTTCCCATTAAAAAAATGCAATCTAACCTAACCATAATATACCATATAAAATTAAATAATTGAAAGATCGGGCTACGGAAAATCACACAAATTTTCGGAAAAATTTTGACCACTTCGCACACAATCGTCAATTAAAAAATACTACTATTTTAGTATTTTAAATATTTTAATAAACGCAAAAATAGCATAGTATTTACAAGGCGAAGTTATAAAAATTTGGAAGAACTAATAATGCACTGACGCACACAAAAATCAAACGAATACTAAATTTCATTTATCAAAAGCATTCGATAGTCGTGGCGCAACGAGAACCATTAATTTAGTCGCACGGCGAGGTTGTCACATATGCTTTAGTATACAAATGAATGAATGATTTTATTCGAATAAAACCACTCGATAGTTGAAATCATTCATTCAGTAACCATTCGATAGTCTAATTCATTCGATAGTTCCCATCGCTAATATTGATATAAAAAATCAATCTTGTTTTTTACGCGAGGAATCTCCCCACCAGTGGCGGTACATGTTTTTTGAAACACCCTGTATACCAATAAATAATATATTCATCTATACTAAAATAAACCTCGTTCCTAGTACTCTTAATAAAAATATAATATTATTCACCACTACCTTGATTTGTTTTGAATGATTTGAAGCGTTTCATGAGCACGCTAAAGACAAGGGAGAACACGTTTTGCGTCAGGGTTTGCTACACCTCCCACCTGTGTTGATTCGGGAGTATTTACTTTGTATTTCAACTAGTTGAAATGCGTAAGTCCTTTGTTACATTTAAGGGTTATAGGCGATGTCTATTTGAATATACATATCCTTGTGTGCTTCTGATTCAATAGTAAGACGGACATTAATCCAACATAAAATTAGTAGTGCTATGATTAAGCAAATATTTTACGTCTAATTACACTATATCTGCAAAATATATTGGATCAGTTCCCAGAGTTAAAAAAATTGTGTGTGCACTATGTGCGCATATTTGATGTGAAACTTCTTACTGAAAGCTATTAAATTGAAATATTTGAAAGATATATTTTTTATGAATGCTTTTTAAAAACTTTAAAAAAAAATAGAGTTAATATAATCAAAACCAAACCAAACCAAACCGTATACTATTCTAGCTTTTTCTAGCTTTATAATTTTATAATATTTTATAATAATTCTATCATTCGGCTGGATAGTTGTGGCCATTAAACCAAAATACTACTACATTTATATCTCTGACTACTACTAATTGCTACTAATTAAAAATTTGTTTTGTGTGGTCTGTGGTCTCTTTTGTTTAAATGTTTTGTTCATTACTCATGTTGGGGATCGTTAGGCAACCAGTAAACTCATAGAATATGTATTTCTATTGCATAATCAAAACTGTCACTCTAAATTTTACATAATCAAACTGTCACTCTAAATTGCTGTCTTTTTTAGACAAGTGACAGTCTTGTCATTGTGCGCGTTCAGGGAACACAGCGGTTGAACGACCGCTGAGTATTTTGCTCAGCGGCTGACTGTTTTTGCGTGTAAAAAGAGACCGTTTAGGGAAACCGCTTACTCAGCCACTCAGCCGCTGACCGTCCCTGAACGCGCCATTATTCAATTCATTATTCGAATTCTCAGAATGTTGTTATAGTCCAAGGTTATAGTCTGTGAAACGAATAATTTTGAATTTGACAGTTCCTGTGGGCTTTTCTAGTGTTAATTTTATTAAGTTAGCAACTTGCGGCCATGCTGACGCAATGCCGTCTCTAATAGAACAGCCACGGAGGGAGATTTATGACGTCACGCTAGTTAGATACTAGGGATTAATAAATATATTGTAGAATACATGGAAAACATAATTATTTCTCGTATTTTTGGTTTGTATTTTAAAAATGATATAGTTTACATGAAATATACATAATATACAGTTAATAAATATAATATATATACCTATTTATAGTAATAAATACTTTGGCAAATAAACTATGAACCATACAAATGCCAGCAAATGTTTTATAATATACAAATAATGAATAGGTACATAAGATAATGGGTAAAATGTAAAATATATTTTAAATTTTGGGGTTTGAAAATCGATCTAATTTAACAAAAAACATTCAATATCTACTAATATGCAAATATAATTTTTCAAACATTGATACTTGCAAAATATACATATAAATTTTGTGAATGCAAATAATAAATCACTATTCATTTCATGTAAACTATATCATTTTTAAAATACAACCCAAAAATACGAGGAATAATTTTGTTTTTCATGTATTCTACAACATATTTAATAATCCGTAGTATCTTACTAGCGTGACGTCATAAATCTCGCTCCGAGGCTGTTTTATTAGAGACGGCATGGGTCTGATATTTAGAAATGTCAAAAGCTGATGACATTTTACTTTTGACAATTATGACATTTCGTGTTGATTTTTGCAAGAAGAGGAAGAACTGTCACTTGTTTTATTATTTTCCTTTTCTATTTCACGAAAGTAAAAAGAGTTACCTATCAGATTCATTCAGGCACTCAATTTAAAGAATATCAGTAATTTTTTTGACAGAGGGATTTTATATTTGCCATGTTGGTAAAAAATAACGGTCAAAATTCAAAGTTATTCATTTTATAGACTATAACAAAAGTTTCACCATAAAATAAAATTTTAATCAATCACAATTGTTTATCTCCAGCATTTACCGGATTAATAATACGGAAATTACAACTCAATTACAAATAATTCGTTATTTATACTGTAATTTTGTTAAATTATACGAATATTCTCGTTGATTATTGATTTGAAATAAATATGACTATTTCCTAGCAAACGACCAGAGAATATTGCTACATATTTTATTATAATGATTTTCTTAGTTTTAAATCAAATGTTTTTTGGTGTTTGCGCGATTGTGCGATCCTTACCACTTTTTTTTCTCGCTACCTCGTCTGTCAAGGCCGTAAAGTATCAAGGCCGCGGCGGGTCACGACCTTGAATTTTTACTCCAATCACGCGTAAAGAAGTTTTACCTCAAAAAAGTAATTTCTAGCTTAAGTCGAGTACAAATAGCGTTACGTATTAATATGTCTTTTTTTTTAATTCTGAATGCAAGTGTTTCCATCCATTCTTTAGGATTTCATAACTATATAGCTTTATGATTGACTGAATGAATGATTGAAAAAAAACAGCGTTCAGTTGGATTGGAATTGGCGATCGATGACATTCCCCATATAATTTTCCATACAAAATGACAGTGATCTTCATTTCATAACCATCGTTAACGCCGTTTTTTTTTCGATCGTATAGTATGATTATTATTGTAAAATTTTAGGATTATACAAAAATCCTTTTAAAAACATTCTTTTCAAACAAAAACCTGCCTTATTTCTGTGTGTTTCTCTCTCTTTATACCGCAGGCGAAAAAATACTCTGAAAATGTAATTAAAAATATTGAAAAACACATTTTAAAGAAAAATACGCGAAATTCCTCCTTGCCTCCTTTTTACAAAGAGCTTAAATATGTAATCCTCTATCCCCTTCGCCAGATGAATTGTGACGCAAATGGACACAACGTTAGCATTTTCGCATACCACCCTCCTTTTGACTGCGAATATGTTCAGCCACAATACAGGGCTTGGAAATGTAACGCGGAATGTTTGACGCATTTAATTTAATAATTTGTAGAATGTGTATTTTAAAGCACACGGCCCGGTATATATCTTTCTTTTGTTGGTGCGGACACTTTTCCGAATCTACGAGGGGTAGTAACTAATCATCGGGTTTGGGCATTATCTTTCTATGAAAACGCGGGTAAAAGACATTACCGAAGATATTTGTCTCTATCACTTTATAGAATTAATATCTGAGAAACTATATTGTATCCCAAGTGGCATTTTTAGACACAAAATTGAAACAAAATCTCTGCTGAGAAACATTCCGAAACAGTTTCGTCACATTTTTGATACATATGTTGCGTAACATAAATCGCTTTTTGTTTTGAAACGTTTTACCAAAATTTCGCTGCATAAACTATAACAATAAAGATCTTAGTGTCACAAATTTTTCGAAATTTTTAAGAAGCAGATGTGGCTTACATTTACAAAGGTTTCGTACCCGTTTTGTGCCTGAAAAGTTTCCAAAATTTATTTGATATTCTGTCAAATATGAGAACATAACCTTACTTTATTGTTCGGATTTTGTTCTGCAGTTTTTGAATTTAAGCATTCTTCAAGTTTTTATAGTACTATAGTTAAAAAAGCAGAAAGAAGGATATATGGTGAGTACAAATACGGATATTTTTCTTATGCGATTTTATAATTATTCAGAGATGATTTGTTTTAGGAATAAATATAATAACAGCCACTACCCATTTATTTTTATACCCAACAGGAGATCGAAGAAAAATGTTACCAGCAAACGTTTTATTCTCGTTCTTTCAAAATGGAATATATGATTTTATGTTTTAATTGTGTTATAATAAGTAAATCAAAATCTATTAATTATTTTGATCAAGTTTTGATTGGCGTTGACAGGTGAACTCGAAACATTTTGGAAACAAGGTTTCCATTTATTGTCGATTCATTTTCGAAACATAAGTTTCTCTTTTTTAGATACACATATGATATAATGTAGATGATTTGTGTCCGACTCCATGTCAATTTTATAAAATAATTAACTAAAATTCCGCCATGTTGGCTAGTGATAGCGTTTTTAATTAAAAATATATGTTTTTATCGGCTGTTGAGCTTTTAAACTCATAAGGACGCGTTCTGCTTACATTGATTAATATATTTTTATTTTCAGACCCATGATATACAAATAAAAATAAAAATCTATATTTCAAAGAAAAATATTTTGTAGCAACAAATAATGATATATAGAAGGGGCATTAAAAATATGAAAGTACATTATTAAATTAAACGATGAATTTGCTTTTGCCAGGCATTTTTTTGTGCGAGAAAACCTAAAAATAAAAGATTTTAAGACAAAAAAATTATGGCGGAGGTCGACAATGTTGGTGTTTGTTTTCAATTTGAAATCCACACACAGACATAGACTATTTAGTTTGGTATTTTGTTTCTTCACATTTAGAAACAGTGGCTGCTGTAAACGGGAACAACTCGGACACAGATTGCAGAAAATGTTTCGAAACATTTCCTCTAAAAGTTTTATTTCGCATCGAAACATGTCAGGAAACGGCTAGTACCACCACATTGGAAACACATGTAATAAAGCCATTTAAAATATACAGGCACAATACAGGTTTCGAAAATGGTTCCTATTTGTGGCATACCGTTTCCATTTTGTGTCAAGAAACAGACACGATTATTAGAAACATTACCTAAAATGTATGCAAAAATGCTACTGGCATGGGTAGGTATATACATACATGACTGGTAGTAGACAATGGTCGAATGTTTTCTTCTTTAGATAAAGTGGCATACAAGATTTGAATATGATTGAGCTTCTATATAAGTACCGAATCTATAATAGAGGATATATCCTTCTTTTTCTATTGTCTCCTTGGATTTGAGGTCAGTTCCTATTATGAGGACATAAACACAAAATAAAAATGAAACTTATAAATTTATATGATTTTTTTATCTATTTTTATCTGCAGAATATGGTCCCGAATACAATTCGGACCACCCTGTATATCTAACTTTTTCCAATTAAACAGTAGTTAGATACGTACAAAATTTCAGATATAAATACCCCTATTAAAATACGCAGTGTCCTTTATAGTTTTTTTCGCAAGTGGCTAATATTTTTCAATTGGTAAAAATGCTTCGTGCCGAGTGAGGTTTTTTAAATTTATTTCTTGGCATATTTATCATATTATTTGTGACTCTAACCCCGCTGGTAGAGTGAAAAATTCAGGCTCTTGTTTTGTTTTAATTGTCTATACGGCGCGCATCTCCCTCGCATAATGAGAAAGGATGACCCTCGGTGAAATGTGGGTGAGATGGCGCAGCAGTCGGCGGGCGCGCGTTTTTTGAAAATCTTTTTTCATTTAGTCCGCAATACTTTTTCTATTTTAGTTGTCACGGTAATTAAAATTAAAGACGGGCGAGGAAAGATATGACAACAACGGGGGATGTGGTAAAAAATGAAAGTTATCGAAATATGCCAGTGGCGGCACCTGGTTTAATACTTTGGGGAAAAAAACTCCCATGCGAGAAATGTTATGCCCAAAGCAAAAAACTCTACTCTAAGTATCACGTATATTCCTGTTAGTAGTTCTTGTAGTTTGTAGATTGTAGCTGTTTGTAGATTTATTTTGTCTCCTTTTCTTGAATATAATTGGTCATACAGTGTCAGGACTACTGACGAAAGCCAGTATCTGAGACGGTTTTACAGAGGTTAGTTTTCCATTTCCGATATCAGTCGTATCAATGTTTATGGCACGAATGGTTGTCCCAGGTAATAGATGTCATCCACAGATTCAAATTCCTCAAGCGGTAATGGACAGTACCAAAGGAGCAACAAGGGGGGCCAGGGGGGGCTAAGCCCCCCCAGTTGACCACTGTGTGTCCTGTAAAATTGGTTTTAACCTCACATGAATCTTATCTTATAGTGACCTAAGCCCCCCCAAAAGATTTAAAAGTATATGTCTCGTTGCGCCACTGGACAGGACACCTTGCAAGAAGAATGGACAGATGTACTACAAAAATTACAGCATGGTACCCACGAGGAATTAAGGGACCTAGAAGAAGACCAAACCTAATATGGTACCATGATATTAGGAAATTAGCAAATATAACTTGGATTTCGAGATCGAAAACGGTTACAAACTGTTAACAGTTTTTTAACATAAAAATATTCGGGCGAGGTTTAAAAAAATGTTTCGTTTTTTTATTTTCAAGTCATCTAATTTTTTATTTTGAAAATTAGCAACTCTAGTTTACGTGCACATTAGGATGCACATTTATTGCTTTCTAACAATTTAGCAGCGTGTTGTAAACATCAGTATCCCATACAGCACACTTCGTCCCAGGGACGTACATTTTATGTCCATTTTACGTCGGTACGTCCCGGGACCAATTAGAGACGTACTATGTACGTACAAAAGTGTAAGTATATAGTACGTACCCCATGTACGTACTATTAACATACATTGTAGGACTTCACTACGGACGTACATGCGAGTACGTACTACGGACGTACATGCGAGTACGTACTACGGACATACATGTGAGTACGCACTACGTACGTATCTTGAAAATTTTTGAAAACGCATTACAAAATGTTATTTAATTTTAATATCATGACTGGATTATTTTGGTCAGATATACCCAATAATAATGAATGGACTGGATCATTGGATCTTTTCTAGGCTAACGTTAATTCAAGTCACTCTAACCTACCTCTACTTCTTTTATTAATAAATCTAACCCGACCGCTATAAAAAAAATGATTTCCTAAATTATCCAATGACCATAATGCATGACAGCCTTTGAAGAAATCTGATGGGTTAAAAATGCAATATATTATGCAATCAAGCCTAACAGGAAAATTATGCAGTCCTATGTTTAAATTTCCTGCTAAGTTATTCGTTCACATTCGAGTCTTGTCGGAATCGGAAGTCGGGCGGTTACTAATGGCGTTTTCGATTGGCAGAGCTAGAGCGGACGTGCGCACTCAGTGTAGTTCCATCTTTTATTAATCAACGTAAACAATAAAAACAACAATACACTGAGTGCGCACCTACTCCGATCCAGTTTTCGATTGTGTTGTGTGTCATGGTGGCCGTAGGTTGTTTGGCTTCCACCTTGTTTTCTTTTGTTTGCCTTCGTTGCTCGTTGTTTCAAGGTAAGTTAAAGTGTCATAATATAATGTGACTATTTCACCTAGCACAGTCACAACCTCGAATGATTGAGAATCGGCTCATTCGATTTTTTCAAAACAGAGGTAAGAATTAGATATTTGAATACTTAGTTTTCTTTTTGTATTTTTTAGTTAGAAGCAGTTCGAGAATAAAAAAATAAAATATCTATCAATATCCAATAAAAGACAGAGTGCGCTAAGGGTGTAGTTGCCGGACTGAAGCCAGACTCACGGGTGTATCAAGACATAAGCGATGACCCTGTACCTGAGTTTTTATATTAATAAATATTTTAAGCTGACTTCCATTGAATTATTTCTAATTAAATTCCTAGGTCATATACATCATTGAAAAATGTACGTCCATAGTACGTACATTGCACGTACTTTCGATCATTTTACGTCCAGTTTTGGTCCGGAACAAAACATAAAATGTACGTACCTGGAATGTACGTACATTGCCACGTCCCAGGGACGTACCGGGGACGTACAGAGCGTTGGAAAATGTACGTCCCCGGTACGTACATAGTACGTACCTGTACGTATTTGTACGTACTAGGGACCTGACGTTCGTCCCAACATTACGTACCAGGTACGTACATAGTACGTACCGTGGCTGTATGGGATATAATGTAGGAAAATTGAACGATCCTTAAAAATGGTATAATGCTGTTTTAAAATAAAAGTTACTTTCGATTTATTTCTGTAATCTGTACATTTTCTGTTTCCTCAGTAGCCTGCAAATTTTGTGGAATACCACCCAAAATACGCGCTTCTATGCAAATGCCTAATAATGTTAACGCTTCAAGTTTAAACTGCAATAAATGACTTGAAAAAATTTGTTAGGCTATGGTAGAATTATTTGTCAGATAAAAATTAGTATGTTAAATTGAGGATTATGTTAAGTGAGAAAAAAATATAGAAAAATATAATCTGATTAAAGCTAATGAAAGTTAAAACAGGGTAGTATCAGTTTACTTTATTGGACCATGGCTTTTATTATCTTATATTACATAATAATCAAGTCTAAATAAGACATAAGCAAATAAAATATTATTGGTTTCGGATTTTTTAAGAAATAATTATTAATTTCTTTACTCATTACACAGGTGAAAAAAATGTCGAGTGCCACTTAAGATTAAATATAGAAAAATAGTATATGGTTTTATTTATAAGAGTAAAAATGACACTTTTCGTGGCGAGGCTGTACGTTTTACACAGATGAGGCGCAAAAAGTCATTTTTACTCCGACCAGAACATGCTATTTTTTTTCAAACGTCCACAAATAATTTTTTTAAACAATTTCAAACCACCTTACATATACAGAGTTGTTCACCACATACGACACGGAGTATTGTAGCTAAAGGATTAGTTTTTTACAAATTGTAAGGTCTGGGTTCGTTGAAGGACTATTAGAGCTACAATTTAAAAATATTTTTACAAGATGCAGAGTGTCCCAAATAAGTAAAAAAATATTATAGTTGTATTTTTTTAAATGGAACACCCTGTATATTATTCTATTTTTAGATTCTACGATTGAAATAAAGGTAAACTTGATTAAGGTTTATCACACTTAAACCTTATCGTTTTTGAAATATTTTCAATTTTGTGAAATTGCAGTAAAAAATTCAAGGCTTCATTTCTCCAAGAGTATCAAAGTGTTTGATACTAAATATTTATCGCAGATTATTTATTGATCAGATATTGTGTTGCAATAATAAAAATTATACTACCTTATACAGAGTGTCCAGAAATTAATATTAAATAATTACTAGCTTCAAACGGCAATAACTTGTTTAATTTAAATAGAACACTATGTATATTTTACGAGAATCAGATGCACAATTTTTTTACATATCTCTTCAGGTTTTCGTAGAAAATGCATTTTCTTATAATTTAGACCTCCCTGTTCCATGTCCCATTTTTTTACTGCAATTTCTCAAAATTGAAAATATTTCAAAAACGGTAAGGTTTAAGTGTGATAAACCTTAATCAAATTTACCTTTATTTCAATCGTAGAATCTAAAAATAAAATAATATACAGGGTGTTCGATTTAAAAAAATACAACTATAATATTTTCTATTTATTTGGGACACTCTGTATCTTGTAAAATTATTTTTAAATTGTAGCTCTAATAGTCTTTCAACGAACCCAAAACTTACAATTTGTAAAAATCTAATCGTTTAGCTACAATACTCCGTGTCGTATGTGGTGAACAACCCTGTATAGGTACACCGTCAATGTCGAGAAGCTGTGGTTACGCTAGTTGAATTTGACACTGTCAGTTTAATAATATATTTTCGTACCTTTGTGTTAAGGCGTAAAAGTGCTTTACTTTTATGCCTAGGCGTTAAAATTACTTTTTATATTGTCAATCACGTCGCAAAAATTAATACTTTTGTGACGTTTGAAAAAACATCTATTTTTCTTACGATTATTTGTATTTCGTAAAAAAATTCAATGTTTTTCCCAAAAAATACTTGAAGAACTTTACGAAAAATAAAATATTTTATGTTTTTGATCTATTGTTCTGATTACAAGACAATGCCCCCTTAATAGGCTTATAGATACGCCGCTATCTACCTATATCGGTTCGCTCTCTAACGAAAAGTCAACGATCGGACATTTGCGGGTCGGGTTTTCGACAGGCGGCATTCGGGGGGGCTTGCGTTGTTGGGGTTGGTTTCGTGGGGGTGGGGGGATGTCACGGGCGCTCGATTTACAGCCGTTCGGGCCACGGCGGCCGCCGCTGTTTATTTATCGCGGTCGGTGTTAATGATGGGGCCTTGGCCGCAGCGGCAGGATTCGATTCGGACAGGCCAAGGGTGGAGGGGGTGGTTGCGGCCGAATCGCTAATTTATTTCGTCCAATAAAGCGGACATACCGAAAGTGAAAAATGCAAACTTGATAAAAATTCCTTTCGAGCTCGAACATACACTGATGACCGGTACAAAAAACAGGCACTTTATAATACCGGGTGTTTTTCAAAAGTGTCATACAAAAACTTACATAGTGACACTCCGTAACGCGCACTGTTAGTAAAAATTCAAGGCCGTGACACACGAGCTAGCGAGATGAAAAGTGATAAGGATTGCACGATCGTGCAAATACCAAAAGACATTTGATTTAAAGCTAAGAAAATCTATACTAATATCTAAAATCCTTAAGTGACTGACATACTGATTAATCACGATCCTGTTCAAACCACTCAACGTAAGAAGCTCAATTTTGGCATACAGGTTGATTCTAGAGTGTAGAGGTTCGATAAGAAGGGATTTTTCCAAATTCCAGTTCCAAGAGGGTGAAACCACCCCTCAAATATTTCAATATTTTTTATTTAAAAAACGGTCAAGTTTTCGAAAAAACGCTTAAACACGTATATTTTATTTTGTTTTTTTATATTTTTTAGGATTTTTTAAAAATGTATACAGGGTGTTTCGAAAAATCTGGTCATTGATTAATCACGATCCTGCTTAAAGCGCTTGACGTAAAAAGCTGATTTTTGCAAAACAGATTGACTTTAGGGTGTAGAGGTTCGATAAGAAGGGATTTTTCGAAACTTGAATTCTAAGGGGGTGAAACTATCCCTTAAATATGAAAATATTTTTTATTTAAAAACCGGTGAGTTTTTCGGAAAAACTCTTAAACACATATATTTTATTTTGCTGTTTTACATATTTTAAGATTTTTTTATAAATTTTTACAGAGTGTTTCATAAAATATGACCATTGAGTAATCACGATTCTGCATAAACTGCTTGACGTTTAAAGCTGATTTTTGGCAAACGGATTGACTGTAAGGTGTAGAGGTTCGACAAGGAGGGGTTTCTCGAATCTCAAATTCCAAGAGGGTGACAACGCCCCTCAAATATTACAATATTTGTTATTTAAAGAACGGTTAGTCTTTCGGGAAAACGTTTGGACAAGCATAATTTATTTGTTTTTTTTACATATTTTGAATTTTTTTAAAAAATCATACAAAGTGTTCCAAAAAGTTGGGTAATTTCTTAACCACGATTCTGCTTAAACTGCTTGACGTAAAAAGCTTATTTTTGGCAAACGGATTTTTCGAAAGTCAAATTCCAACGAGACGAAACTACTCCTCAAATTAATAAATCAAAAATAAATTTAAAAAAGTTATATAATAATATCGCCATATTGTTTTTCTCATGCTGACATAAATGTGAGAAAATTATATCCAGTTTGTATGTTAATGGAAATTCTTGCTTTGCTTTATCATCACTATTACAAATGATTAATTCGACGCGAACGAAGTCGCTGGTACACGCTAGTATTATTATAAACTTGATACTCTACCTGTATACTAATATCTATATACTATACATTTTCACTAGTAATACCACTAGAGGTCAAATTATTTCTGGAAATTTTTTCGAGCTCATGAATATTTGGAACTCCATGCTAACTTCTGTACCAGTATGCCACTAAAAATGGGTCATTACGGGTCATTCCAAGGGCTTCAACTTTACACTGAACGAATTACATTTTGTAGCAAAAAATAATCTTCGCCCTGTGGCCGTCATTTTTTCCCTGTCACCCTTCTTCCTTCAGTAATGTAAAACGGTTATTTATTTGGCTGTATTTCCGGCATTTAAAAGCTTCTCAGAACGCAATTACCATGTTGCCACATTATTTTAAGATGAGGCCGAGGAATTAATAATTACATTTTAAATTTGTGACTTTTTTAGATGCGTTATCTGTCGACGACGATGTTAGCCGAATAAATTCTAATTTATTATAATTACGCTGTAAATTAAGTTATAAATGTCCTACTACGATTATTTTGGTGTTTATTTTCATATCTATTATTTTTATGTAGTTACGTTTTGATTTACGTAGTACGAGCTTGATATTTTTTATATAGGGTCCGGCAATATAGTGCGTCGGGCATCTGTAATTCGTAGAATAAAAAACTTAAGAATTTTGTTTAAGTGCAAATATAAAGTATGTTCTAGGACGTATTCCAGGAAAATATTTTAACGTCTATAGGGTGGCTCAAAAAAGTGTGAGTGGATTGGGATTATTTTTTTTAAATTGAACACCCTGTATGCCTGTATATTATTGCGTTTTTGGCTTCTTTTCAAATCACTTTACATAATCCTAAGATATCAATAAATATATTCGGATAGTTTCAGAGGTATTAATAAATAAATAAAAAATGTATATTTTTCAGCGTTTCTTTAAAAAATTATTAAAAATATACAAGAATTGTCCTGAAATCAAAACTATATTAGATATTATGTATTTACTTTAGTTGATCTGTACTTACTTTGCTATAAATATGGTAATCGTATATCATACAGGATGTTCAAAATTTTACGCCAAACTTTCTAAATTATAAAATAATTTTTCTTTAATAATATTTACGTTAGATGGTCGGTACTTACTTTGCTATAAATGTAGTAATCTTAAATCATACAGGATGTTCAAAATTCTACGCCAAACTTTCTGAAATGTAAAATAAATTTTCTTCGATTTTTTAAATGGGACACCCTGTATATTATTTTTTTTAGTAAATGGAGAGTCAAAAAATTAACATTTCTTGTATTTGTTGTAGACTATTTCCAAATTTTTAACGGTTTTGTAAACATTCGCGGTTTTATATTTCATATGGCAAGGTTTTTTCTCTCTTATTTTACCGTTGAATGAACCATATTAAATAATACCGCTAGTATTTTCTAAATACAAAAAATGTTCATTTTTTAATTTTCCATCTATTAAAAGAATAATATACAGGGTGTTCCATTTAAAATAACGAAGAAAAATTATTTTATATTTTAGAAAGTTTGGCGTAGAATTTTGAACACACTGTTGTGATTTAAGATTACGATATTTATAGGAAAGTAAGTACAGACCATCTAAAATAAACACCCAATATAGTTTTGATTTCAGGACAGTTCTTGTATGTTTAATAATTTTTTTAAAAAAGCCTGAAATTTTTTTTTATTTATTTATTAATATCTCTGAAACTATCAAAACTTATTTAAAAATATCTTAAGACTAGGGCTTATCGATTTTTAACAGCCGATTCTGGTCCGGCGTCCGACTGATGCTTCTGACTTGGTTATTTTTTACGAATTCGAATACGTGTGCGTTACACTTTTGCCTGTGAGTTTGTGTGGAGTAAATCGTTCGGAAATTTTAAATTGTACACTTTCATAGTTATCTATAGATAATAATTAAGGATGAGTGACGATGGTATGACTGATTTCTTTACCTCCACTTCAGATAGTGATAATTTGGAGTTGCTGCCTAGTGAAAGGGTGAAAAATGAACAATATTTAGGTAAGCTTTAATACTTTAATCGCATTTTCTTGTTTCCTCCAACAAAAACAAAAAACCGATCGATACAAGCAACAAATCCACAAATGACGTTTTTCCTCCTTAATAAAGTTTACTCCAGCCTAAACAACCATCACTCTACAGCAACAATTTTCTGTGATTTTTCTAAGGCGTTCGATTGTGTAAATCATAAAATCTTAATTAATAAACTGCAGCACTATGGGTTCAGGGGATCATCTCTCGAATGGTTTAAGTCGTATCTGAGCAACAGAAGTCAACTTCTGAGGGTGGATACCACGTTGTCTTCTAGCAAGCTAATAGAATGTGGAGTACCACAAGGCTCAGTACTAGGCCCTATTTTGTTTCTTCTTTTTATTAACGACATTGCTAACATAAACATCAGTGGCAAAATATGTCTTTTTGCGGACGACACTAGCTTCACTTGGAGCAACAAGGACATCACGGCACTTCATAGGATTATATCAAATGACTTAAT